>NC_069507.1:38985680-39033180 GCF_027579735.1 Bombina bombina | reverse complement strand
TATAACATTAGTACTACATGACAGGAAATAGTGCTGCCATCTAGCGCTCTTGCTAGTGTATAACATTAGTACTACATGACAGGAAATAGTGCTGTCATCTAGTGCTCTTGCTAATGTATAACATTAGTACTACATGACAGGAAATAGTGCTGCCATCTAGTGCTCTTGCTAATGTATAACATTAGTACTACATGACAGGAAATAGTGCTGCCATCTAGTGCTCTTGCTAATGTATAAAATTAGTACTACATTACAGGAAATAGTGCTGCCATTTAGTGCTCTTGCTAACGTATAACATTGTTACAAAACTTTTTAACAAAGGATAACAAGAAAACAAAGAAAATGTAATATATAACATTAGTACTACATGACAGGAAATAGTGCTGCCATCTAGCGCTCTTGCTAGTGTATAACATTAGTACTACATGACAGGAAATAGTGCTGTCATCTAGTGCTCTTGCTAATGTATAACATTAGTACTACATGACAGGAAATAGTGCTGTCATCTAGTGCTCTTGCTAATGTATAACATTAGTACTACATGACAGGAAATAGTGCTGCCATCTAGTGCTCTTGCTAATGTATAACATTAGTACTACATGACAGGAAATAGTGCTGCCATCTAGTGCTCTTGCTAATGTATAACATTAGTACTACATGACAGGAAATAGTGCTGCCATCTAGTGCTCTTGCTAATGTATAACATTAGTACTACATAACAGGAAATAGTGCTGCCATCTAGTGCCTTTGCTAATGTATAACATTAGTACTACATGACAGGAAATAGTGCTGTCATCTAGTGCTCTTGCTAATGTATAACATTAGTACTACATGACAGGAAATAGTGCTGCCATCTAGTGCTCTTGCTAATGTATAAAATTAGTACTACATTACAGGAAATAGTGCTGCCATTTAGTGCTCTTGCTAACGTATAACATTGTTACAAAACTTTTTAACAAAGGATAACAAGAAAACAAAGAAAATGTAATAATAAAAGTAAATTTGAAAGTTGTTTAAATCTGTATGTTCTATCTGAGTCATGAATGAAACATTTGGGTTTTATGTCCCTTTAAAATAAGAGAATAAGAGCTGAAGGTGCAGGAGGAAAAAACAGTTGCATTGTAAATAATAACCATAGTGTTGTACTTGTGTCCAGCAGTTTAACGGCCCTTTAACTAGTCCATTACCTGTGCAGGACTCGGGGACACACTTTGTATATTTAAAGGGACAATAAACAGTAAATAAATGTTATAGCTAATGATGTATTCAAAGCAAAGATTAGCCTGGGAGCAATAGTTTGATGTATTGTTTTAAAATATTAGTTGTTTAAATATTGAAAAAATAAGTGTAAAGTTGTAGTTTCTATATAGATTAGGTGCTGTCGTGTTGGAACCTAGCTTTCCCTTATCTAATCTCTTTTGTTGAAGACGAGTAGGGACAGAAAAAAATGTGTAAACAATAGGCTCCATGTATTAAAGGCCAGCCTTTGTTGCAGAGGCCACTGTACGTCTGCTATCTGCATGTGCCATTACACGCTTCCTTGTGAAACTCCCCACCCCGCTCTCTTGCATGACCAATCACATCATAATGCAACCAAACGTGGTGGGAATGGGTTTCAGACACAGTTAAAGTCAGATATGAACCTGCAATGCACTTGTAGTCTTGACCTGAGCATAGCTGATGAGCCAACGAGGGGCATATGTGTGTATCCACCAATCACCAGTCATTTTCAGCTTTGGACCAGCAAGGCACTACTAATAAAGCATGTGCAATTAGTAGTTTTGTTAGCTGCCGAATTCGGAAGAAGGTGGCTGCTCGCGGCATTCGGTTCTTTGTGTGTTGCACCCAAATGCCGCGAGCAGCTGCCTTCCTCTGTATTTGGCAGCTAACGAAACTGCTGAATGCACATGCCTAAAATCCAGAACTAAGCATGGGTGCTGAGCCAATCATTGGTGCATGCGTACCTAACCACCAATCACAGCGCATTGCTCTGGAACTGCCTTTACCAATGTGTTTAACCCATTTGCAGGGGTAGTTCTCTGCAACAATAGAGCGATAATAAAATGCTCTAAACATATAAGAACATTTTTATTGTTCTTTTATGCTTCTTTAATCACTGCGTCTAACAATATGCACTGGTCTGTTCGGTAATAACTGCAGTGAGTTTATTTTACTTCAGCAGTTCCAGATTTTTGCTGACCAAAGCTTAATGCAATGTTGTGTGTTTTAGGAGACTATTAAAGACTCTTATATTTGCCCCAAACTGTTGTTAGCTTTTATTTAATAGAATCATGTTGCATCTTGACCATTTCATAGCCCGTCACACAATTTGATTTTGCGCCATAAGGTACAGTGCTGCAATTTGGTGCTTCAGACATTTTAAAATCATCTGAAAGCTCTGGATTTTTCTGTTATTTATTATCTTTATTAATATTATTATTACAGTGCATCAACAGATTGCACAGCACTATGTAGGTGTTTGTTACATGAGACTGGGGCAGAATAATTGCAGGGCTCTGTCCATAGACAGCATGGAATCTAGTTGGTAGCTGGGGACTGATGATTGTAGCATACGGCCATTTGAGGATAACAACAAGATTCTGGTTTGGAGAACTGGATTTGTATGAGCAATAAGCATATTAGGTTAGGTGGTGTGGTCTCTGGATAGGTGGGTTTTAAAACTGGGGGAGAGTTTGCAGTACAAGGGAAGCCCTAAGCATATGAGAGGGAGGTGCTGATGAGAATGACTGAGAGATATAGGCTTGAGATGGAGTGAAGGAGGCACCTATGGTCGTGGTTAGAGATATAATAGGGAACAGCATTACAGTGGTCTAAATAGATTTGGACTAAACTCACTACAATCCCTGGGATCTGTGCTTCTACAGTGTATACAACTACAAGGCAGTTTAGCCCATGAAATGGCTCATGCCAAAGAAAGGTAGCTGTAGGATTTATGTAATATGCTGGCGTGCGATAAATAACCAGTTGGCTGGTTATTGCTACCGTGAGATCGCGGTAGCAGTTAGCACTTAACTTAAATTAACCAGATTTTATAAATATGCCCCAAATGCCCCCAAAATACAGTGCTGTGTATTTTCTTAAAAAATAAAAATTGTAGCAACTTTATTTTTTAATAAACCGGTATTTTGTGGGTAAAGTTGATGGGTGTTGGGTGTTAGAAAAAAAAAACGGCACTGAAAAGTGCCTTTACATTGTGGTCTATGGGAATTGTGCGTTCCCAGTAAATATATATACATAAGTATTAATATGTGTATATACACATATTAACACATGCATATATATTTATATAAGCATATACAAATATATTTAATATTACTGCGCTACTTACCCCCTTCGCTGTGCTTAGGTTCTGTGCCGTCTCTGACAGGATCAGAATGAAGCTCCCATTGGAGCCTATGGAAGCACACTTTTGTGAGCGCAATACTTCCCAGCAATGTGAAAGTGAGCTTGCGTTCTCATTGCTGTAAACTTGTAATACCAGCGCACATTAGCATGCGCTGTTATTACTCAGTGGAAGGTAAATATCGCTTTCACAACAGCGATATTTAGCGCTCCACTTGTAATCTGGCCCTATATATTTTGCAGACATCAAAAACAGATTATTTCAGATTCCAAATTTGCAAAACAGACCTTTATTGGTTAAATTGGGTCCAAAGAAGTAGATACGTTTCAGGCTACTGCTAGGGCCTTAGCCATGTAATGCATGACTAAGGGCCTGGCAGGGACCTGAAATGTTGTATCTATTTATTTGGACCCAGTGTAACCAATAAAGGTCTGTTTTGCAAATTTGGAGGCTGGAATAATCTCTTTTTGATGTTTGGATAAGAGAACCTTGCAAGTTTGTTATTCCGTGCCCCAAGTAAGAGAAGTGAGTGCGGTTTCCCACCATTTTTGAAAGCTACTACCTATACATTTTGAATATTTATTTAACATCTGTAATTATTCCAAACTTAACGATAGTTTGCAGTCACAGTACAGCAGTCATTACAGACTTACAGGTAGCTTTACTAACTATATTGTTATTTATATTTATTTTCATTCTTTTATCCAGCTATCAGGGATGATTCATGGCACATTAATAATGATATAATTGGAGGACATAATCATTATACCAAGCGTAATGTATTATGGTTAACAAATAGCCTGTGGTATTTTTCTATACTGTCATTTGAATTCTATCGGTATAAATATAGCAATTTTCCCTAACACCTGATTATGATTCACTAGATTATACTGAAATTTATACTTATGTCCCTTTAATTCTAATCCTTTACTGTCCCATTTTTAAAAAATTAATAAAAGTTATGATTTATTTTGATTTACTATTTTTCTGCCTTTGTAGTCTGGGTATAGAGTGCCACAGTTGCATTCTTAGTGGAAATCTTCTTTCTTTCACATTGTTAAATTATATCCTTAATGCAAATGAATTATTACAGAAGTACAATTACTATTACAAAGATATGTAAATATTAATTTAGTGGAGGGGACTGCCTTTTATAGTGCCATTGTTTATCAAAGAATTGTGTTACATATTTGGGCATGTATATGTTTGTATCTTTATGTTAAAGCCTTTTGTAGACTTTTTTCTTCTAACACCTGAGACCTCATATCTTTGTTCTTATGAGTGTAGCTGTACTTTTTGAGCAATTTTTTATTCGAGCAAAACAATTATCCATAATTGTGAAGCACGTTAAATTCAATTGTGCTCAAGCAAACGTGTTTACTTTCAATTTGTAATATGCACGCTACTTCCAACAGGTGCAAACACCCGCGATAAACCCCTTATTGTTCGCGCGCATCAGTTAACGCACCACTCATAATGTAGCCCTTACTCGTTGCCTGACACATCAACAGACAAAGACATTGCTGGATATAGTTATTGAATGGAGTTAATTTAAACTTCTTTAACATTTCCTGCCTGAATAGTGTAAATATAAACGTTTTAACCCTTTCACACAAGCAGAAAATCCTTAAGAGTAACAGTTTTAACTGCATGAATGAATTAATTTTTTTTTTTGCTGCGCAAAAATCACTTTATACTGGGGGCGTGTCTAGGCAGCGGCCATGTTAGGTCGCAATATCTGCAGCTCTGTGTATGATTTCTCTAAATCCGCCGATTTCTGAGCTCATCCTGCAAGCTATTTAAAAATTACCCTCCGATTTACATGACTCGTGAATCACTGAGTCGATCCATATAAACTTATAAACAGGATTTATGAATACCGGACCCAGATCTGGACCGTTGAGACCTTTGGCGGCGGCCTCTCCACGAGGACTCAACACCTCCCCCCCTGTATAAGGGGTATAGCAGTCACGCTAGGACTGCTTCTACAAAACTATTAGAAGGGAACCATCGACTCTAATTAGGTTCTAATCCGTCAGCTAACCTTGTTACAGAACCGTCGCCACATCCACAGAGTGTAAATGGAGGCTGTTACCAGATGGGAGGAAGAGGTCCACCGGCTCCTGCAGGATCATTTCTGACAACTAGAGAGAGACCTGTGCAGCATTATGTTTGGTGAGCGGCCTCGGATACAACAGACATCATCAGATGGAAAGGAGGGAGATCAGGATCACGACCTTGGTCTAGACTTGGAAGTGGAGGCATGTTGGGGGACTGCCCTCCTGGCTACGGCGCAAACCCTAGTAAAGTTGGAAGATGGTCAGTCCTTGGCTAATAGCGCCCCTGCACTAGTAGATCTTGAGACTCCCAGTGACCTGCTTGGCAGCACGGAGCTTTTGGCTCCGATTCAGTTTATGCCTGCCCCGAGACGATTTGGGGAAGCTGCTGCGGACTTGATGGAGTTTAAAGTGCCACATATACAGTGAGTCGCCCCCCATGTACAGCAATGCCTGGGAACAGGAGCTTGAGCCACCCACAGGAGCTAGATCGTTTTGCCGACAGCGTTGCCTGGGCTACCCTGGTGAACACTAAAGACGCTCCTCTAGAACCTAGATTACCGGTGTCCGCTGCTACCAGCTCTCCACACATATGCCGATTGCTGGGCACGGAGTTTTGCATATACCCTCCCTTAAGGGGGACCATCTCACTTACCCAGTTTAAAGACACCGGTGGAGAGCGATCAATGTGCTTGGAGGAAGAGGAAGGTGACACAGCTCTGCTGGATCAGGCCATGGTGCAGCACACTAGCAATATAAACGGAGGTCTCTTGCTAGATAAAGTGGGGTTGCGGAATATAGAAAAACAGCCGAATTATGCTGCTATCAACCGCATCAAAGAGGGACTGCTTCCCCTTAAAAATCACAATATGCGGCTGAATACCTCTACAGCAGGTTTAAAGATCCTAATCTTGTGCCCACCGGTCCTATACAGAAGTGACAGGCTGCAGCTATGCGATGCTCTAAGGGGACTTAAGCAACTGAGAGCATGAGTGGGGTAAGACAGTACTGTTACAGTGCCCATACAAACTTTTAAAACCCACCTGCTAAGATTTACCTCAATATATTTCTACTTGAAGGAACTTGCTATGAGGGCACCTTTACTTGCATCTCTTACTGCAATCCAGCTGACTCTCCTTATCTTACCAGTACCCCTCTTAACATATATTAAGGTTACTTCATTTTTGTATAGTTAGATTATGTTTAATATTTGACGTGTCATGCTCTTATCCTTTTGTCCACCTATCTAATTGAGTAAGATTTAGATATCCATATCCTATTGCAGGAGGGTTCCTATTACTTATATATAATGCCCCACTGACACAAGTCCTAATGATATCTCCTGACTTAATGCCGTTATTTACTGGTGTTTGACCTCATTCAATAATGCATATCCTACCATGCTATGTAAGCTGATACGCTATAATTATTCTAACGTTCACATACTTTATTTCTCTAAATTTTATGTCTAGTACAGGAGAATAGAGTTCTCATTCTGATATCGCAAGAGGTGAATACAGCTGATCCCTATTACAGTATCTTGTAGGTATTGTAGCGTAGTTGCAGCCCTAACTACGTACAGTGACAAAGTATAGATCACATTATTTATAGGTCTATGCATAACTTTTACGAATGTTGCATTTGGAATAACAACTGGTCGTTCCTGTTTTACCTATACCTCTTTGGTGTGGAGTAATATAAATAGCTACTTACTGTTGATGTGCTGTCTGCGGCCGAGATGGCACATTTTCACTGAATCAATGGAGCTAGGTGGCTATTTGGGGACACACTTATACTTTACGTAGTGCATCATATGGCTTTAATTCCCTGGAACTTAAATGCATAATTCTAGATCTATAGCAGTCATATATTTAGATAGATCAACTTACATAACTATTTATGGAGATCTCTACTCATACCCATCTTGGCATATTAATGCATTTTACTGAACTACTATAACATAGCACCTACTACAACTAATTAGTTTACCAAGACTAGAAATGATGGTTTCTCTTATCAAACTAAAGTTCATTACCATTTTATTCCCCACGTTTCTAAGCTTTGAAATGTTTGTTTAACCATAATGAAAAGTGATATTCCCCTCCCCTGTAATCAGAATAAAAGAGATTCATTAATAGAGACCCAAGACAGAGTGGTCTCTTACAGTCCTTAATAGCCCTTTCTAGCTTAACATATTTTATATGACTTTGAGAGGTCCACGAGAGGCCTCACGGTTCATCTAGAGGGTGTATAGTTGAACAGGCATAATCTATATATTTTGCTTGCACAAATGTCTTGGAACTTTATTTTTATTGTCTTAAATTTATTTGTGGATTGATTGCCTTGCAATTACCCTTTTGTTTATTTTGTGTTGACATTTCAGCATTGTATGCCTTATAATGAATCTCATTAAAAAAAAAAAAAAAAATCACTTTATACTTTTATTCATTAAAGCTGCCTCTCTTTCTGTGTTTGGAAACATTGCAAGGAATTCAACAAAATCAGTGATTATTTGCATTCCGCCTACTTTGAATGTACATGTCTAGTAATTTAAGGGCCATTAACCCCTTTACAACCAGGACTTTCAGAGAAGAACTTGCCCAAAGTACTGGAGAATTGTCAGCATTTTTGCTATCACTCCATTTAAACAGAAAAAGAGCCTTGGGTTTTTTTTTCATTTACCCGTCAAAACAATATATATATTTAAGTAGACAACCCAAGGTATTCATCTAGGTTCATTTTGGTATATTTCATGCCACCATTTCACCACCAAATGTGATCATAAAAAAAAAAAGTATTTTTTTCCACAAACATTGGGTTGTCACTGAAATTTACATACTGCTTGTGCAATCATGGCACACAGTATTGTAAAAGCTTCTCTGGGATCCCCTTTGTTCAGAAATAGCAGACATATATATGGCTTTGCCATTTGTTTCTGGTAATTAGAAGGCAACAAATTGCAGCTTTGCACCACACTTCTATTATTCCTGGCAGTGAAGGGGTTAATCGGGTAGCTTGTAAGGTTAATTTTATCTTTAGGGTAGAGATTACCCTCACATCTGACACCTCCCACCCCCTGATCCCTACCTGATCCCTCCCAAACAGCTCTCTTAACGAATTTTAACACATTCGTTCGTTCAAATCGAATTTCGAATGTTTACATAACATTCTAACATTCGATTTTTGATGTTCGAAAATATTTATAAATTCGAATTTATATTTGTAATAGTATTTCTAAAGCTTTCTTTAAATGTAATATTCGAATTATGCAATATTCTATATATTAACATTCGAAATGATATATTTGTATCTATTATGTATCAATTTACTAGATTCCCTCCCTACCACATGAACTATTGAACTTCTGAATAGTATTTGTTAAATAGAATGTTAAATTCGAAATTTCGAATGTGGACATTCAATATAATTATAAACATTCAAATTCGAAAGTGACATTCGAAAACTGTAAATAGCATTCGATTATAGAATTTTTAAGAATATTCATTCTTATCAACATTCGGATTTATAATTTGAATTTCAGTAATAACATTCGTTCTAACATTCGAATTCGGAAATGTACACATTCGCCCATTCCTACTGGTCACCCCCATCTTAGGTACTGGCAGACAGTCTGCCAGTTTGCATTTTTTTGTTTATATATTTATTTTTTTCTGCAGTGTACTGATCTTACTCAAACCTCCCACCTACCTGATCTCCCCAAATAGCTCTCTAATGCTCCCCTCCCACTACTTGTGGCCATCTTTAGTATTGGCAGCTTTCTGCCAGTACCTATAAAATACATTTTTTTTTTACATTTTCTGTAGAATAGTTTCATTTTGACTTTTGTCCCTTTAAGATGCTTACTATAATGCAAAATATCATATAAATAAATAAGAAATAAGAAACAAAACAAATGTATATAAACCTATGTTCCTATTGTGTGTTAAATAAATATTTAAATTTGGTTTCTTAAAACGAGTACCTTCTCAATACCACTAGAGGGCAGCACAAGGCCATCATTGCTGCAGTACCGTTATAGTTGTGCTTTTTTTGATTGAAACCTTCATTAAATAGAAAGCGTTCTATGTGAATTCCAGCCAAGTATTCTTTTACTGCTCATCTATTTCAGGGATAAACAGTGAATTTCAAAGCAAAGTTTTTTTTTTTGCTCAGCTTAATAACTGAGTTCTTATAAAGAAACCTGCCGTGCGTTACTGTTTTTTTTTTTTGCTCAGCTTAATAACTGAGTTCTTATAAAGAAACCTGCCGTGAGTTACTGCGATCTAAAACCTATAGAAATAATCACTCCACACATCCACTTCTCAGTTTACAAGGAGTCGCTCCTCTTGAAGAAACAACATCATATTTAATAACATCTGGTTACTGGTTTAATCGCTGCCTAAATCCATACTTAATGTATTTTTTGCTTTTAAAGGGACATTAAAAGAAGGTCAGATAAGCAGCTAATAATAGTTTGTTGTATTCAAAGCTGCTGCAGGAACACTCTTTCAATTGGCCTGGACTCTCTCTCACCCCTATCCCCACTTGATTTCTAATGTCATTTTAAACCTGGTTACTCATAACTTTTACACAAAAGAGAAGATTTCTTCAATATATTGGTGTAATACCATGTAGAGTGGACCGTCCCACTTTTGAAAGAACACGACATGTCTGAAGACTGCTGTTTCTTGAGGGGACATGATTTAAAAAGAGCATGAAATTAAAAAAATCAAATTTATTTCCATTATCCTACTGAGCATGTGCAAGAGTTCATTGTAAATACATATATGAGTCTGTGATTGGCTGATGGCTGTCACATGATACAGAGGACAGGGATATTAAAGGGAACTGACATTTGTCAGAAACAAAATCTACTGATGAGTTAAAATTCAAGTGCTATTGCTTTGTAATTTTATTATGCATTTGTTGATTATGCAATTATGTTATATTTAGTGGTTGTTTGCCTTGTGGTTCCAGGCTTGTGTGTGCATCTACAGTTTGACAAATGGGGCCCTTAGTCTAAAAATATTCTCTGCCAGACTCATCTTCCTTACATATCGCTCTTCATCTGCTGCACCTCTCTGCCAATCCCTTCACTGGCTTCCTCTTGCCTCTAGGATCAAACACACAATTCTCATTCTGACATAGAAATTCCTCAACTGCACTGCTCCCCCCTATATCTCAGACCTTGTCTCCAGATACTCTCCCTCCTGTCCCCTTCGCTCTGCTCATGACCTCCTACTCTCCTCCTCTCTGGTTACCTCCTCACACTCCCGTTTACAGGACTTCCCCAGACTGGCTCCCATCTTGTGGAACTCTCTGCCTCACTCCACAAGACTCTCTTCTAGTTTTAAAAGCTTCAAGTGCTCCCTAAAGACTCTACTGTTCAGGGATGCATACAACCTACGCTAACCTTTCCTAATACCAGTTCCTCTCCTCCATTGCTATCCCCTGAACCCCCTTAGCATGTAAGCCTAAGAGTCCAGCTGTTTGTAGTTCACCTTCTTAAGAGCTGACTGCAACAGCGCAACTCTTGGCAGGGCCCTCTACCCATTTGATCCCTATAATTGTTTTGTTGTACTCCGCATTTGTTTATAGCTCTGCGGAATCTGTTGGCGCTCTACAAATAACCGATAATAATAATAATAATAAAAATAATAATATTCGGATGATGCAAAATTATCATGGCGTATGATACCAGCTTCTGGGCCTTGTAACCATCTCTGGTCTTTAAGCCCATCCTCGCTCTGAAAACCTAGTGTTCATATATTCAAATTTATTAGGCTTATGGTAAGCATATGAGTGAGATTAACCTTCCACTTTACAGAGTCAATTATAACCCCCCCTCCCCCCATTTATCTGCATAAAAATAAAGGAATCTTCAGTTAAACGCAAAAGCCTAAAAATGCTGCATGTCTACTGCAGAGCATGCAGATAAGCTTTATTTTATATTCTATAACCATGTAAAACTTGCATCATGTGCAGGGTGTAAATAGAGCTTGCAGCGCCCCATGCAGCGCCCCCCCCCCTCATTTCAACAGCACCCTTTCTGGCTCTTTGGCAATTAGATAGGAGAAAAGATTACAGCCCTATGCCTATCCTGCAGGCTTAGACTGCACTAGAAGACATGCGCTTGTGCAGCCTGAACAAATATGGTGGCAAGTTACTTTGTACAGTAACACTGTGACGGCCATCTTAGAAATCCTGTCATCAAATTCTAAAGCCAAATCCTTTCACTTTCTTTAAACTGTGAGACCTTTTGTATGAGGGAGCACAGAGGGACCAGGCATGATGCAGATAAGGTCCAGGCACTCTGAAGCAATGTCACTAATGACTGCAGAGGCTGATGGTGTCCCTAGATGTGTGAGACCCCCTATAGCTACACCCCTGATCATGTGAAATGGTCTTCTGACTTATTTGAACAACCCAAGATAGTATTTGTGCATCCAATCTGAAGAATCACCATGCAAACCTCCCTTATGCCCTTATCGTGCTACCGCAATGCATTTCATGCCTGGTAAAACCATCTTCTCCAACTTGCTCTTACATCAGCTTCACGAGTTTCCACTTTCCAGTAAGCACCAAAATCAGACGGAAGCTAAAGTGGAGTTGATTAGACTAGGGTCTTTAAACGTTACTATTGTTTTGATAGTAGATCAATGGTAGTCCTGATCTGTGTCACTCAGTTACACTGACAAAAAAATGGAAATAAACTCTCTTCTCTGTACATAAAGATGTAACTATGCAATGCTTTTGAAGTTGACCAAGTAATTATTTTTCCAGCAACATGTGCTTTGTGAATGTACGAATAAACACAAAACAAGATAAAGCCTTGAATTGCGAGACAATTGTGGTTCTCTCAATCCAATTTTCCTTCTCTGACAGCAATTGTACAGATGATCACCCTCATTCTGTGGAAAGAAAAATGAGTTGTAAAGAATACTTGTAAGATACAACTATGTATCCAGGGGACTGTGATTCATGCATGTAATTTTTCAAATTAATGACAGAACGTGGATAGAGTATATATGTTTTCAAACAAAAAACATCTTGTTAAAAAGCTCTGTGTTGCGACAGCTCACAGAAAAGAGAGATTAAATCTCTGGCTGCATCTTTTATGGTGCTTGATTGATGAGGAAACTATGGTGTAGTATTCATTGTTTATTAAATGCTTCTCTGCCAGAAGACTAAACAAATACTTTGAGAACACAAAATTAATTCTCTAGTTCCACTCTTTTTAAACAGATCAAATGTCCCTTTTTTATTTTTATTTTACTTTGAGGGTGGAGGGAAAGGAAGAGAAATTAATGGACATTTATGGTGTACATGGTTAGTACATAAGGCTCCTCCACAGATGGATGCAATAGAAATTAGATGTGGAACAAGTCAACAAACAGCTGAAATATAGATATGGGGTCAGGCATATTTATAGAGACGCTATGAAAATCAGTATTTCAGACAGTGGGGTAGATTTATCATAGTGCGAGCGGACATGATACGATGTACTGTATCATGTCCGCTGCACATCGATAAATGCAGACAGCATACACTGTCAGCATGTATCCTTTCACCAGCAGTTCTTGTGAACGGCTGGTGCAATGCCGCCCTCTGCAGATTTGCGGCCAATCGGCTGCTAGCAGGGGGTGTCAATCAGCCCGGTCGTATTTGATCTGGTTGATTTCTGTCCACCACCTCAGATCAGGAGGACAAGTTATGGAGTAACGATCTTTAGACCACTGCTTTATAACGTCTGTTTCTAGAGAGCCTGAAGGCTCGCGCGGAAACAGGGGCATAAAGTTCCATACAGAGCTTGATAAATCAACCCTAGTGACTTAGATCAATGTGGCGTTGGGAAAGTCTAAAGATATCACCATAAAAGTGGCACCAGTTTTAAATATGCTATTAATCAGACTAAAATGATAGAATATTTTCTATATCAGGTTGAAATGAACTGCTTAATAACAAGATAAGTACCACAATAACAGTGATGGCTGGCAACATTTTAATTTGGTGTGGCAGAAAGTATTCTTCATCTCCCAGTGCCCTGTGCAGTAGCCTACAGAAATGGTGCTGTTATTTAGAAGCCACTTAAACACTAATGTAATGTTATCTCTTAGGACATATTAATAATACACATGCACAGAAAAAATAATTTCAGACGAAACAATTTATCATGGAAAAAAATTGTCTTTCATTTCATTCAAGATTAGTGGTCATACAGGTTTAGCTGAAGATTGACCACGTTATTTGTTCATTAATGGAAATTAATTAACCCTTTTTCCTCAGTATCTAGTGCTACAAGCTAGGAGCAGCACAAAAAGATATTTTTTTTAATGTATTTTTGTTAATTGGGTCAGGATGGTCAAGAAAAGTAAAGCTTTCATACTTATTGACTGACACAGAAATCAATCAACTGACAAAACTGTAAATCTGTAGCCTTTCCTGCCTGCAGGAAACCCTTTCACGTCTTTAGAGTAATGTGTGAATAAAGCAACTAAATATTTGTATTCCACTTATTTATTAATTTAGTGTAATTACTTTATTTAAACCATCAATATTGTTGTTTTACATATATTTTAATAAATGCAATATTGTAATAGCTTCCATAACCTCAAGGAATCAAATCTGAAAAAAATATATTCTTGACATTAGCAGTTTTTGCTATATTTACCACTCTTTGCTAAAATGTCAAGTCCTTAAGTAATCTATATTTGTTTTACATGATTGCAAAATAATTACTGTCCTCTAGAGCTTAGAAACCATATTTTCCAGTTTCAAGCGACCTCCCATTCCGAAGGCAAAACCTGATAGCAAAAGATGCTGTACCTGGCACAAGAATATTAAAAATATAGTCTTTATTAAGAAGTCAGATATAAAACTCCAAAGGCGGAGAACTAGATAAACGGCCATCTGGTGTGTTTTGCTCCAACTGTGCTTATTCAAAAACAATGTTAAATTTGGCATCACACCAGATTAGTAAACCTTCTAATATTTTTAGGAGCCACAAATGTGTGTATCTATAAATATAAATGTAGGATAAAACAGCACCATTAAATACAATAGAATAACTGACAATTCCATAATAAAAATAATGCAATATTAATTACCTTGAATGTGAAATAAGCAGTAGAATATTTTCTGTCAAATTTCAAAGTTAATCCAATTTACCCTCCCCCCTGTTTCATGTGACAGTCATCAGCCAATCACAAAATGCATGTACAGTGCCCTCCACTAATATTGGCACACTTAGTAAATATGAGCAAATGCGGCTGTGAAAAAATGTTCTTTATTCTTTAACCTTTTCATCTTTTGTTAAAAAAATACACAAAAATACTCTGCTCTCATGGATATCAAACAATTGCAAGCACAACACGGGTTTATAAAAAAAAACTCATTTATTGGCACCCCTATGAATTCATATGAGAATAATATATTTGAAGATATTTCCATTGATATTTTAATTTTTTTTAGAACACCTGGGTGACTAGGATCATGAAATTGTTCAACCATGACTTCCTGTTTCACAAGGGTATAAATATGAGGTAACACATAGGTTAAATTCCCTTAGTCATTAATCATAATGGGTAAGACCAAGGAATATCACTGGGATGAGCGGCAAAAGGTTATTGAGCTTCACAAATGGGAAGTGACTATAAGAAAATAGCAAAAGCATTGAAAATGCCAATATCCACCATAAGGGCAATAATTAAGAACTTCCAGTCAACTAGAAATGTTATGAATCAACCAGGAAAAGGACATGGGTATATTGTCTCAATGCACTGTGAAGAGGATGGTTTGAGTGGCCAAATATCTCCAAGAATCACAGCTGGAGAATTGCAGAAGTTAGTTGCATCTTGGGGTTAGAAAGTTTTTAAAACTACAATCCAATGTCATCTATATCACCACAAGCTGTTTAGAAGAGTTTCAAGAAAAAAAACCTCTATTATCTTCCAAAAACAAACTCAAGCATCTTCAGTTTGCCAATCACTACTGGAACTTCAAATGGGATCGGGTTCTATAGTCAGATGAAACCAAAATAGAGCTTTTTGGCAGTAAACACCAGAAGTGGGTATGGCACACACAGAAGCCATATGGAAAAGTACCTCATGCCCACGGTTAAATATGGTGGTGGCTCTTCAATGTTTTGGGGCTGTTTTTCTGCCAGAGGACCTGGACATTTTGTTAGAATACATGGCATCATGAACTCTTATCAAATTTCAACGCTCTGCTTCTTAGCAAAGGGATCAAACTAAAAAAGGATCAAATACATAAGGATATTTGAGTTATTTCAGAAAGTTGGTAGACCTGAACTGTGAATTAGTTTCACTACAGAAATTGAATAGTTAAAGGTTTGACTTAATTTACATTCTTTTGTATTCTGGTTTTTAGTATTGCAATTAGATAACAATTAGATTGTTTGCATAGGTGAGCAATTAGGAGGGACCCCACCCTATCTTTCTGAGGGTATTTAAAGAGATCTGTTTAGCTCTGCTTCTTAGCAAAGGGATCAAACTAAAAAGGATCAAATACATAAGGATATTTGAGTTATTTCAGGAGTTATTCAGGGTTATTCAGGCTTATTCAGTAGTAAATAATACTTATATTTTCTTATTGTTAAAGTGTTGCATAGTTTAAAATGTCTCAGATACAGTGCAATGGGTGTTTTGCACTTTTTAATCGTTCTACTTTTTGGAGATTTAGGGGCTGTCCTGTTTGTAAGCAGTTTTCCCTGTTAAGGGAGGAAATAGCTAAACTTCAAGCTAAGGTAAGTAACATACCTGTTACCTCTACAAAGCTGCCTCAGAAAGAAGCCCCTCTACCCCAGAGATCAGCAAGGAGAGGCAGATGGATCACTGTAGGCTCTGGAAGAATTAGAACAGTAGACCAGAAGCATTGCCCACAACCTCTGCCATTGCAAAACTCCTATGCTGCTCTTGCCGAATACACTTGTGATGAGGAGATTGCTGTTTCTGAGCCCTCTGAAGCTGTAACAGGTAATTTAAATCTATTGGTACCTGATTCTCCAGGTAACATAACACAGGAAAGAACTGCAGATGTGTTTTCGAGAAAAAGACTGTTAGTGGGTGACTCTATTTTGAGGAATGTGTATTTAGGTGAAAGTAAAGGAGAAACAAGGGAGGTTAGATGTCTTCCAGGAGCTACTGCTCACAGGGATAAGAATCGTATTTTGAGAATTGTTAAGGCAGCAGGAAAGGGAAGTGAGTTAGATGTGATTGTTCATTTAGGAACAAATGATCTGGCTAGTAATCATGTTGCTGCTGTTCAGAAAGAGTTTTGTGACCTAGGTAATCATTTAGAGACTGTGGCATCAACTCTATCATTTTCTGCTATTTTACCGGTGTATGACCAGGAAGCAGGAAAGATGGAGCGGATAACAACATTTAATTCTTGGTTAGATAAGTGGTGCAGGGAACGAGGATTTGGTTTTATTGGCCATTATAGCTCTGTTTGGAAAGATACTAGGTTATTTAGGAGAGATGGCTTGCATTTGGATGCTAAAGGAACAGAGTATCTGGGAGAGAAGTTCAAATACTTTATTAGAAATCATTTAAACTAATAAAGGGGGGTAGCATTAATATATCCACCTGCCCCCCACAGCATGCCAAAACTGTTAGTCCAAGTAACAATTCTAGAAATTCTAGTAGAAACATTCTTCGTGCCATGAGCACAAATGCTCGCAGCTTAGGAAATAAATTACCTGAACTCATTTCAATAATGACTAGGGACAACTTGGATTTAGTAGCTATAACAGAAACATGGTACAATGATTTGCATGACTGGGACATAGTCATACCTGGATACAGGTTATTTAAAAAGAACAGAGTAGGAAAGAAAGGTGGAGGAGTTGCTTTGTATGTAAATGAAAATATAAAGGTTACTGAAATTGTAGGAACAAATGATGAGGTGGAAAGTATTTGGGTGACTTTGGAAATTGGAGATAAAAATGTTTTTAGAATAGGGGTTGTATATAGGCCTCCATTGCAGGATGAAAAACTGGACAATCTGTTATTAGATGAAATAACCAAAATGACCATGAAGGGTAAGGTTATAGTACTGGGGGACTTTAATTTGCCAGATATAGACTGGAAGATTCCTTCTGCTAGATCGGCTAGAAGCAGGTATATTCTTGAATCTCTGCTAGGGGAATCACTTGAACAATTAGTCAAGGAACCAACTCGTAAGGAAGCTATATTAGATCTAATACTTACAAACAGTGATACAGTTTCAGATGTGTCTGTAGGTGAGAACTTAGGATCCAGTGATCATCAATCTGTTTGGTTTAGTATTCATGTTCAGGAACTGTCCACCCAGACTAAAACAAAAGTTTTAGACTTTTGGACGGCAGATTTTTCATTAATGGGAGAATACCTAAAAAACTATTTAAAGGGGAAAACTCTTATTACAGGGGTTCAAGAACAGTGGGAATTTGTGAAAGGTGCCATTTTAGATGCAACCGCACACTGTATTAGACATGTCTGTAAAAGTAAAAGAAAGCGGAAACCAATTTGGTTTTCCAAAGAAGTAGCACATGCTGTAAAGACAAAAAAGATAGCTTATAAAAATTACAGACACACACAAGCAGATGATGATATGAAAATATGGAGACTCCAACAAAAAAAGACTAAGCAGTTAATTAGGAAGGTTAAAGCTCATGCAGAAGAGAAGATAGCACAGTCAGTAAAACATGGGGACAAAACATTCTTTAGATATATCAGTGAAAGAAGAAAAAATAAGGTAGGAATAGTAAAATTGAAATCAGTTGATGGTAGAATAATAGAAGGAGATAAGCAGATTGCAGACTGTCGCAATGATTACTTCTGTTCTGTTTTCACTAAAGATTGTGAAGATACAATGTCTACATTAAGGGATGCTACGCAAAATAGAAACAAGCTTAACAGTAATCTTTTTACAGAGGATGAGGTTTTGTTAGCATTATCAAAAATAAATGTTACAAAGGCAGTGGGTCCTGATAATATTCATCCAAGGGTTTTAAAAGAACTTTGATCAGTGCTAACTGTCCCATTAACTGATCTGTTTAATCAGTCACTATTAACAGGAGCTGTTCCAGATGATTGGAGAATAGAAAATGTAATACCTTTTCATAAAAAGGGCAGTAGAGAAGAATCTGGCAACTACAGGCCAGTTAGTTTAACTTCAGTAGTAGGGAAATTAATGGAAAGCCTCTTAAAAGAAAGAATTATGACTTACATAAAGACAAACAATTTAGAGGACCAAAATCAGCATGGTTTTACTTCAGGGAGATCATGTCAGACTAATCTAATTGACTTCTTTGATTATGTAACAAAAGTATTAGACAAGGGAGGAGCAGTTGATGTAGCATATCTAGATTTCAGCAAAGCATTTGACACCGTCCCACACAATAAACTTATTCACAAACTATATCTCCTTGGTCTAGATTCAAAAATTGTGAACTGGGTGGAATGCTGGCTTAAGGACAGAAAACAAAGTGTCTTAGTAAATGGAGTCCATTCAGCAGAGGGGGCTGTTACTAGTGGTGTTCCTCAGGGGTCAGTTCTGGGGCCTGTTTTGTTTAACATATTTATCTGCGATATCAGCAAAGGGCTACAGGGGAAAGTATGTCTCTTTGCAGATGATACAAAAATTTGCAACAGAGTGGATGTTCCAGGGGGGGTAGACAAAATGAGAAGTGATATATAACAATTGGAGGATTGGACAAACGACTGGGATCTAAAGTTTAACACAGCAAAGTGTAAAATAATGCATTTAGGGAAGAAAAATCCAAATGTTAATTACAGACTCAATGCCACTTTACTGACTGTTACAGACGAGGAACAGGGCTTGGGAATTATTATTTCAGATGATTTAAAACTTAGTAAACAATGTAGTAATGCAGCGAGTAAGGCTAGCAGAATGCTTGGATGTATTGGTAGAGGTATTTGCAGCAGAAATAGTAAGGTTCTTATGCCACTTTATAGATCATTAGTTAGGCCTCATCTTGAGTATTGTGTGCAGTTCTGGAGGCCATATCTTCAGAAGGATATTAACAAACTTGAATCTGTGCAAAGGAGGGCTACCAAAATGGTACATGGTCTAAAAAATAAAACTTACCAGGATAGGCTCAATGACCTAAATATGTATAGCTTAGAGGAGAGAAGGGAAAGAGGTGATATGATAGCAACTTTCAAGTACATTAAAGGGTTTAGTAAAACTGAGGCTGTGGGTATTTTACATAAAATGGAAAATTCAAGAACAAGGGGTCATGAGCTCAAGCTAAAGGGTAGTAGATTCAGGAGTAATTTGAGGAAGCACTTCTTTACAGAAAGAGTGATTGATTTATGGAATAAACTTCCTCAAGAGGTAGTAGCAACAAACACTGTGGGGGACTTCAAAAATGCATGGGACAAGCATAGGGCTATCCTATGAACTAGATAAGTTTATACTGTTAGGTAAGGTCGGGCAGACTTGCTGGGCCTATGGCTCTTATCTGCTGTCAATATCTATGTTTCTATGGATATTAAATGAACACCTGACTGCCTCTGCAGGAAAACTTAAAATAGGCCATAGTTGTATCTTCCAGCAGAACAATGATCCAAAACATATATAAAAATCAACACAAAAATAGTTTACTAACCATAAAATCAAGGTACTGCCATGACCATCCCAGTGCCCTGACTTGAACCCTATAGAAAATCTGTGGGGTGAACTGAAGATGAGAGTCCACTAGTGTCGACATAAAAATGTGAAGACTGTGGAGAGATTCTGTATGGCGGAAAGGTCTCAGATCCCTTGACATATATTCTCCAACCTCATCAGGAATTATAGGAGAAGACTCAGAGCTGTTATCTTGGCAAAGGGAGGTGGCACAATGTATTGACCAAAAGGGTGCCTATAATTGTGGCATACATATTTAACAAAGATTTTTTTTTATTAAGCCTGTGTTATGTTTGCTATTGTTTGATATCCATGATAGCAGAGTATTTTTGTGTATTTTTTTTTAACAAAAGATCAAAACGTTAAACAATAAAGACACTTTTTCACAGCCTTCTTTGCTCATATTTACCAAGGGTGCCAATATTAGTGGAGGGCACTGTGTGTATATACTCTTCACGTATGCACATGCTCAATAGGAGCTGGACCCTCATAAAGTGTACACTATTTTAAGTATATTGGAAAGTTTTTTTTTACAAAAATTGCATGTTTTATCAGAATAATGTTTATTTTATTTTTTTAGTTTAGTGGCAAAAATAAAATTGTAAATGCAGCAGGATAGAGTTGCCCACTGTATAAATGAACTGCACTTCCTTTTAAAGGGACACTGAACACTTGTGCCTATTCCTTTAATAATCATGGGTGCAGCCATTATAGAACTTAGGTTACACCACAGGTATCTGAAGGATAGTTACTGCACATGTGCAAACAAGTCAGCACTGGAATGCAGTGAAACAAATGATGAGGTGGAAAGTATTTGGGTGACTTTGGAAATTGGAGATAAAAATGTTTTTAGAATAGGGGTTGTATATAGGCCTCCATTGCAGGATGAAAAACTGGACAATCTGTTATTAGATGAAATAACCAAAATGACCATGAAGGGTAAGGTTATAGTACTGGGGGACTTTAATTTGCCAGATATAGACTGGAAGATTCCTTCTGCTAGATCGGCTAGAAGCAGGTATATTCTTGAATCTCTGCTAGGGAATCACTTGAACAATTAGTCAAGGAACCAACTCGTAAGGAAGCTAGATTAGATCTAATACTTACAAACAGTGATACAGTTTCAGATGTGTCTGTAGGGTGAGACTTAGGATCCAGTGATCATCAATCTGTTTGGTTTTAGTATTCATGTACATGAACTGTCCACCCCAGACTAAAACAAAAGGGTTTGTTAGACTTTTGGAACGGCAGATTTTTCATTAATGGGAGAAAATACCTAAAAAACTATTTAAACGGGGAAAACTCTTATTACAGGGGTTAAAGAACAGTGGGAATTTGTGAAAGGTGCCATTTTAGATGCAACCGCACACTGTATTAGACATGTCTGTAAAAGTAAAAGAAGAGCGGAAACAATTTGGTTTTCCAAAGAAGTAGCACATCTGTAAAGACAAAAAGATAGCTTATAAAAATTACAGACACACACAGAGCAGATGATGATATGAAAATATGGAGACTCCAACAAAAATAGACTAAGCAGTTAATTAGGAAGGTTAAAGCTCATGCAGAGAGAAGATAGCACAGTCAGTAAAAACATGGGGACAAAACATTCTTTAGATATAATCAGTGAAAGGAAGAAAAAAGTAAGGGTAGGAATAGTAAAATTGAAATCAGTTGATGGTAGAATAATAGAAGGAGATAAGCAGATTGCAGACTGTCGCATGATTACTTCTGTTCTGTTTTTCACTATAGATTGTGAAGATACAATGTCTACATTAAGGGATGCTACGCAAAATAGAAACAAGCTTAACAGATAATCTTTTTACAGAGGGGATTGAGGTTTTGTGACATTATCAAAATAAATGTTACAAAGGCAGTGGGTCCTGATAATATTCATCCAAGGGTTTTTAAAAGAACTTTGATCAGTTGCTAACTGTCCCATTAAACTGATCTGTTTAATCAGTCACTATTAACAGGAGCTGTTCCAGATGATTGGAGAATAGAAAATGTAATACCTTTTCATAAAAAGGGCAGTAGAAAGAATCTGGCACTACAGGCCAGTTAGTTTAACTTCAGTAGTAGGGGAAATTAATGGAAAGCCTCTTAAAAGAAAGAATTATGACTTACATAAAGACAAACAATTTAGAGGACCAAAATCAGCATGGTTTTAGCTTTCAGGGAGATCATGTCAGACTAATCTAATTGACTTCTTTGATTATGTAACAAAAGTATAGACAAGGGAGGAGCAGTTGATGTAGCATATCTAGATTTCAGCAAAGCATTTGACAACCGTCCCACACAATTAACTTATACACTAACTATATCTCCTTGGTCTAGATTCAAAAATTGTGAACTGGGTGGAATGCTGGCTTAAGGACAGAAAACAAAGTGTCTTAGTAAATGGAGTCCATTCAGCAGAGGGGGCTGTTACTAGTGGTGTTCCTCAGGGGTCAGTTCTGGGGCCTGTTTTGTTTAACATATTTATCTGCGATATTCAGCAAAGGGCTACAGGGGAAAGTATGTCTCTTTGCAGATGATACAAAAATTTGCAACAGAGTGGATGTTCCAGGGGGGGTAGACAAAATGAGAAGTGATATATAACAATTGGAGGATTGACAAACGACTGGATCTAAAGTTTAACACAGCAAAGTGTAAAATAATGCATTTTAGGGAAGAAAAATCCAAATGTTAATTACAGACTCAATGCCACTTTACTGACTGTTACAGACGAGGAACAGGGCTTGGGAATTATTATTTCAGATGATTTAAAACTTAGTAAACAATGTAGTAATGCAGCGAGTAAGGGCTAGCAGAATGCTTGGATGTATTGGTAGAGGTATTTGCAGCAGAAATAGTAAGGTTCTTATGCCACTTTATAGATCATTAGTTAGGCCTCATCTTGAGTATTGTGTGCAGTTCTGGAGGCCATATCTTCAGAAGGATATTAACAAACTTGAATCTGTGCAAAGGAGGGCTACCAAAATGGTACATGGTCTAAAAAATAAAACTTACCAGGATAGGCTCAATGACCTAAATATGTATAGCTTAGAGGAGAGAAGGGAAAGAGGTGATATGATAGCAACTTTCAAGTACATTAAAGGGTTTAGTAAAACTGAGGCTGTGGGTATTTTACATAAAATGGAAAATTCAAGAACAAGGGTCATGAGCTCAAGCTAAAGGGTAGTAGATTCAGGAGTAATTTGAGGAAGCACTTCTTTACAGAAAGAGTGATTGATTTATGAATAAACTTCCTCAAGAGGGTAGTAGCAACAAACACTGTGGGGGACTTCAAAAATGCATGGGACAAGCATAGGGCTATCCTAAGAACTAGATAAGTTTATACTGTTAGGTAAGGTCGGGCAGACTTGCTGGGCCTATGGCTCTTATCTGCTGTCAAAATCTATGTTTCTATGGATAATAAATGAACACCTGACTGCCTCTGCAGGAAAAACTAAAATAGGCCATAGTTGTATCTTCCAGCAGAACAATGATCCAAAACATATATAAAAATCAACACAAAAATAGTTTACTAACCATAAAATCAAGGTACTGCCATGACCATCCCAGTGCCCTGACTTGAACCCTATAGAAAATCTGTGGGGTGAACTGAAGATGAGAGTCCACTAGTGTCGACATAAAAATGTGAAGACTGTGGAGAGATTCTGTATGGCGAAAGGTCTCAGATCCCTTGACATATATTCTCCAACCTCATCAGGAATTATAGGAGAAGACTCAGAGCTGTTATCTTGGCAAAGGGAGGTGGCACAATGTATTGACCAAAAGGGTGCCTATAATTGTGGCATACATATTTAAACAAAGATTTTTTTTTATTAAGCCTGTGTTATGTTTGCTATGTGTTTGATATCCATGATAGCAGAGTATTTTTGTGTATTTTTTTTTAACAAAAGATCAAAACGTTAAACAATAAAGACACTTTTTCACAGCCCTTCTTTGCTCATATTTACCAAGGGTGCCAATATTAGTGGAGGGCACTGTGTGTATATACTCTTCACGTATGCACATGCTCAATAGGAGCTGGACCCTCATAAAGTGTACACTATTTTAAGTATATTGGAAAGGTTTTTTTTACAAAAATTGCATGTTTTATCAGAATAATGTTTATTTTATTTTTTTAGTTTAGTGGCAAAAATAAAATTGTAAATGCAGCAGGATAGAGTTGCCCACTGTATAAATGAACTGCACTTCCTTTTAAAGGGACACTGAACACTTGTGCCTATTCCTTTAATAATCATGGGTGCAGCCATTATAGAACTTAGGTTACACCACAGGTATCTGAAGGATAGTTACTGCACATGTGCAAACAAGTCAGCACTGGAATGCAGTGAAAGATACATTTCAACATGGCAGCCCCCATGACTAAAGGGAGATGTGGAATTACCTCAATACTCTTTAGTTGTCACCAGCTGGAAGCAGCCTCTTTCAGACCAGTTGAGCATATAAAAAGAATGTGCACGATTTTAAGTATATTGGAAAGTTTTTTTTTTAAATATTGCATGTATTATCAGAATAATGTTTATTTTATTTTTTAAGTTTAGTGGCAAAAATAAAATTGTAAATGCAGCAGGATAGAGTTGCCCACTGTATAAATGAACTGCACTTCCTTTTAAAGGGACACTGAACACTTGTGCCTCTTCCTTTAATAATCATGGGTGCAGCCATTATAGAACTTAGGTTACATAACAGGTATCTGAAGGATAGTTACTGCACATGTGCAAACAAGTCAGCACTGGAATGCAGTGAAAGATACATTTCAACATGGCAGCCCCCATGACTAAAGGGAGATGTGGAATTACCTCAATACTCTTTAGTTGTCACCAGCTGGAAGCAGCCTCTTTCAGACCAGTTGAGCCTTTCATAGAGAAGAACATTTTCCTGAAGTATATCACTCTGATCCCACCTAAAAAGATTCAAATATAATTTACAGAAATAAAATCCAAAAATATATTAAAACCGTATCAACAATTCAAATTGAAAACAAACAAATTGAAATGAAAATCTTGGCAGAAAAATGAAGTTAACAAAAATGAGTAAACTGTGAATCTCAACCTACTCAACAGACTTGTCAGTGAGGTGTAGTCATATACCTAAATATATCTAGATCAGTGACTAAAAAAAGTGTGTTCCTTGAGTATGTTTGAAATGTTCAAAAAGCTTTCACTGTATTCACATTGCCTTTATATCCACTTGACTCTTGTATTTGTCTCAACATTGTTATGCTTGTAGGGTTGTCTGACACATGGGAGAGATTTGCTTAACAGTTTAAAAAAAATAATAACATAAATAAAATTAAATGTTATTTTAAGTTTAACTCCAAAGGTCCCAAATCTCAGTATTTAATGCCATCTCTAGGCTTCTCTCTACCTACACATAAATAATTATCCAAACACATTTATAAAAATGAAATTGATTTTTTCCCTTTTAAGTCAACCATAAAATGGTGGAACTTGTTACCAAAGGAGGTAGTGAATGCCAATATCTTAGATACATTTAAAAATGGTTTGGATACATGTCTGGCTAGAAACAGAATTCATGGATATGATTGCTTATGTTAAATTGGTCACCTTGTAATGGGATTTATTTAAGCTCAGCTGGAGCTTTTTTGTAAGTAAATTAGATTTGTATAGGTTGAACTCGATGGACTTCAGTCTTTTTTTCAACCTCATCTACTATGTTACTATAAAATATGTAAAAGTCATAGCAAATAATTATTGAAATGTTGTCAGTGGCATACCTTGGATATTTTACACCTAGAGTAGATCATTTTTTAACACCCACCCCTCATATACATGACAATTTTCAGTAAAAATCATATATAAAACGAATAATTATAATAATGGTCAGAAAAGAAATGCAAACAGTGAAAACCTTCTTTTTGAACTTGTATATTTTACATATATGATAACCATGCCAAGCAAAAAAATAAATAAAAATAAATATCAAAGTAGAAAATAAAAAAAAAAAACCTGTAAAACGTTAGGGTTTAACACTTTTTTTTTACATTAATAAAGGTCTACTAAAGTCAAAATTAAAGTTTTGCTATTCAGATACAGCATGCAAATTATTAAAAGAAACTTTTAAATATATTTCTATTATCAAAATGTGCACACTTTTATATGCACACTTTCTGGGGCTCCAGCTGAGCAGTATATACATATATGCCTTTTGTGATTGGCTGATGGCTTTAAAATTGGATTAAATGGAATTTTCCAGAAAATATTCTACTGCTCATTTCAAATTCAGAGTAGGTGATATTGCATTGTGTTTTTATTTTGTATTTGTCAATTATTCCGTTCTATTAAAGGGACACTGAACCCAAATTTTTTATTTCATAATTCAGATAGAGCATTCAATTTTAAGCAACTTTCTAATTTACTCCTATTATCAGTTTTTCTTCATGCTCTTGCTATCTTTATTTGAAAAGCAAGAATGTAAGTTTAGAATCCGGCCATTTTTGGTAAACAACCTGGGTTGTCCTTGCTGATTGGCGGATTAATGCAATAAACCAATAAACAAGTGCTGTCCAGAGTACTGAACCAAAAATTGGCTGGCTCCTTAGCTTAGATGCCTTCATTTTCAAATAATGATAGCAAGAGAACGAAGAAAAATTGATAATAGGAGTAAATTAGAAAGTTGCTTAAAATTGCATGCTCTATCCGAATCTTGATAGAAAAAAAGTTGGGTTTAGCGTCCCTTTAATTGGTCCTTAAATGTATTTTTTTAAACAAAAGAGAAACATATATCTAGATATTGGTCTTGGTCATTTTTCTGTAGGAAAGGTTCCTTACCTTTTAACTTTTTTGGATCCAGTCCTCTTTTTTAGTCTCCTTCTGCATCTTCTCTGTCCCTTCTGTATTCTCTATTATCTTAAATCAACTTTTTCTTTTAGGTTTACCTAAAATCTATGTATCACTTTATTTAGTATATTGCTGCACCCAAGCTGACTTTAACTATGTGTTTAAACTCTTTGCAAGTCTACATGCAGACTTTTATGTAACTTTAGCCTTTTGTATACAACAGATGCTATGCACGTTTAAATAGTGCTTGTATGATTGTTAAGTTTAAAGAGTAAGAGAATCACATAACCATCCAGATAAAGCAATAACACTTCAACATTTTTTTTTCTGACAAATTTCAAAATGTCCTTCCCTTTCAATGTCTCCTGTATCATGTGACAGCCATTAGCTAATCACAAACTCATAAACGTATGCACCTCAGAAAGTTTGCATATAAAAAACTGCACAATTTGATAATATAAGTAAACTGGAAAGTCTCTTAAGACAGCATACTCTATCTGAATCATGAAAGTTTAATTTGACTTTAGTGTCCCTTTAAAGTAATGTTTTAAGTGAGAAAAGCTACCTCCATTTTGTCTGTCTTTGTATGTGTTATGGATGTTTCTTGATTATCACTACATATCAGACCTTTTGGCTTAATCCTTTGTATGTGTTATGGATGTTTCTTGATTATCACTACATATCAGACATTTTGTGTTAATCCTTTGTATGTGTTATGGATGTTTCTTGATTATCACTATATATCAGACCTTTTGTGTTAATCCTTTGTATGTGTTATGGATGTTTCTTGATTATCACTACATATCAGACCTTTTGTGTTAATCCTTTGTATGTGTTATGGATGTTTCTTGATTATCACTATATATCAGACCTTTTGTGTTAATCCTTTGTATGTGTTATGGATGTTTCTTGATTATCACTACATATCAGACCTTTTGTGTTAATCCTTTGTATGTGTTATGGATGTTTCTTGATTATCACTATATATCAGACCTGTTTGTGTTAATCCTTTGTATGTGTTATGGATGTTTCTTGATTATCACTACATATCAGACCTTTTGTGTTAATCCTTTGTATGTGTTATGGATGTTTCTTGATTATCACTATATATCAGACCTTTTGTGTTAATCCTTTGTATGTGTTATGGATGTTTCTTGATTATCACTACATATCAGACATTTTGGGTTAATCCTTTGTATGTGTTATGGATGTTTCTTGATTATCACTACATATCAGACCTTTTGGGTTAATCCTTTGTATGTGTTATGGATTTTTCTTGATTATCACTACATATCAGACCTTTTGGCTTAATCCTTTGTATGTGTTATGGATGTTTCTTGATTATCACTACATATCAGACATTTTGTGTTAATCCTTTGTATGTGTTATGGATGTTTCTTGATTATCACTACATATCAGACCTTTTGTGTTAATCCTTTGTATGTGTTATGGATGTTTCTTGATTATCACTACATATTAGACCTTTTGTGTTAATCCTTTGTATGTGTTATGGATGTTTCTTGATTATCACTACATATCAGACCTTTTGTGTTAATCCTTTGTATGTGTTATGGATGTTTCTTGATTATCACTATATATCAGACCTTTTGGGTTAATCCTTTGTATGTGTTATGGATGTTTCTTGATTATCACTACATATCAGACCTTTTGTGTTAAACCTTTGTATGTGTTATGGATGTTTCTTGATTATCACTACATATCAGACATTTTGGGTTAATTTTGTTCAATAATTTGAATGGTTAATTACTAAACTTTCTGTTGCCCGGCACATCACCCCCACCCCAACACAGAGTATTAGCAATAAACATCCAGTAAGAGAGTTACCAAAAGGCCTAATAATTGTGTGCTTACCTAATGAGTTTCATAATTAAAGCATGAGTAATTAAAGGGACATGAAACCCACATTTTTTTCTTTCATGATTCAGAAAGAGAATACAATCTTAGAAAAGTATTATCAAATTTACTTTGTTCTCTTGTTCTTCTTTGTTGAAGAGATATCTAGATAGGTAGCGTGCACATGTCTGGAGGACTGCATGACAGGAAATAGTGCTGTCATCTAGTGCTCTTGCTAATGTATAACATTGTTGCAAAACTGCTGCTATATAGTACTGTAGATACGTGCACACTCCTTAACTTACCTTCAGACTTTTCATTCAACAAAGGATAACAAGAAAACAAAGAAAATGTGATAATAGAAGTAAATAGGAAATTTGTTTAAAATTATATGCTCTATCTGAATCATGAAAGACAAAAATGAGGGTTTTATGTCCCTTTAAGAATGCATGTAGCTTGTTTTAGGAAAAAACTCTTAATGAAACTTGGTTATCTATGAAAATTTAAATGACATTTTAAAGTAATTATTGTTATTAATTACCAACCACTTAAGATAATAGATTTTTGCTGAGAGAGAAGCTTTTGACGTCACCTGTTCCGGTTCGTACATAATTTAGTCTTACTATTGACAGATACGGTAATATCTTGGTTACTCATGTAAGTACGACACTTGCTCTTTAGCCATCTGTATACGTTTGTTTTACTTTTCTATTTGAAGCTGTTACAGCTGCATCTTCATTGCTAGTAAGACACTTGGAATCTTCCTGTGTTATTGGATAATGAAAATGTGTTTAACAAATGGGAAATTTGATTAGCATTTTTTGATATCAGAATGTAGAACTATTAGTAGTGAGTGATCTCTTACATGTTACAGATGTACAGGATTTGCTTAAAAGAAAGTACTTAGGAGTATATCAAAGATGCCAAGGCGCATTGTGTTTGCAGCTAAAATAACTATGGTTCATACTATTGCTAACCCCCACTGGCATGAAATTGCCAGTGTGTCTTCAGCCCTCTGTGTTTAACCTACACCCTGCATGAAATGTAATTACATTTTTTTTATAAAGCAGTGATATTGTTTTTGAGAACTCACAGGCAAAAGCAGCAGGACTGGGGATCTGAGACGTTTAAAATGAGTGCTAGAATTCTGTACCTGACATTCAGATGCAAATGATCTCAGTTGTGATGGCAGTGGGGTCTAAAGGTCAAAGCTGGTACCTGTTAATGTCACTTACAATGGTGTATTAAAGTTTTGTGCTGCCCTAGACACTGGGAAATCTGCTGTCCCCCAACCCCCAAATATTATAGGGAGTTAAAAAGGGACAGTCTACTCCAGAATTTTTAGTGATTAAAAAGCTAGATAATCCCTTTATTACCCATTCCCCAGTTTTGCATAACCAACATGGTTGTATTAATGCACTTTTTACCTCTGTGATCACCTTGTATCTAAGCCTCTGCAGACTGTCCCTTATTTCAGTTCTTTCGACATACATGAATTAACGCCCTATAGCTGTGAATAAGTGTCAAGTACAATCAGATAAGAGGCAGGCCTTCAAGGGCTAAGAAATTAGCATATGAGCCTACCTAGGTTTAGCTTTCAACAAAGAATACCAAGACAACAAAGCAAATTTGATTCTAAAAGTAAATTGGAAAATTGTTTAAAATTACATGCACTATCTGAATCATGAAACTTTAATTTTGACTAGACTGTCCCTTTAAAACCCATAATGTTTCTTTCATGATTTAGCTAGAACCTAAAATTTTAAACAACTTTCCAATTTACTTATATGATCAAATTTGCTTTATTCTCTTGGTATCCTTTGTTAAAGGTACTGCAATGTACTACTGAGAGCTAGCTGAACACATTGAGTGAGCCAATGACAACAGGAATATACGTGCAGCCACCAATTAGAGGTTAGTTTCCAGTAATGCAATGCTGCTCCTTAGCCTACCTTGGTATGCTTTTCAACAAAGGATACCAAGAGATCAAATTAAATAATTTAAGTAAATTAGAAAGAACGTTTTTGGGTTTCATGTCCCTTTAAGCTCATATAGTTCTCACAACAGGAGTACAGAGACACATGGAGGTGGCATGTTCCCATAGTACACAACCAGGGGTCATTGATTTGTCATAAAACTAATAAATAAAACATTTGGTATTACAAGTATATGGTTAAATATTTAAATACTCCCTGTGTAATCTAAACTAATATGTTTCATTATTAAAAAACGTTGACATCCTTTAACTGTAATTAACACTAAAGTGTTTTCACTCCTCAAAGAGAGTCAGGAATGCAGAATTCTGAAACTCCTACATTCTGCATAATGATTGGTTGATATGTGCAGGAGCTTGTTTATACATGAATCTAATTGGCTTTAGTAAAGGAAGTAAGAATTCCTCCATTTAAGAGACTTTTCAAATCTTGTAATATGATCACAAAAATAGAAGTGTTTTTGTTTGTGCTTGAGTGATGTTAAAGTGATAGTAAAGTCAAAATTAAACTTGCATGATTCACATAGAGGATGTAATTTTAAGACACATTTAAATTCACTTCTATTTTCAAATGTGCTTTGTTCTCTTGGTATCCCTTGTTGAAAAAGAATACACATATTCTACACTAGTGGGAGCTGCTGCTAATTGGTGCCTGCACACATTTGTCTCTTGTGATTGGCTGACTAGTTGAGTTCAGCTAACTGCCAGTAGTGCAATGCTGTTCAGCAAAGGATAACAAGAGAACAAAGCAAATTTGATAATGGAAGTAAATTGGAAATTTGTTTAAAACAGTATATTCTATCCAAATCATGAAATACAATTTTGGGGTTTCCTGTCCTTTTAATGGATAATAGGGGTAATATTTTTACTTTCTAGGGCTTGGAGAGGACACTGGAATGGGGAGACATCCTTCCACAGCAATAGCTCTCAAAATGTGACGCTGATACCTAAATCCGACTGCCCTTAGGCAAAGGCTTAGTTGGTGTAGATCATCCCTGCATCTTATACAGTGACTATACATGCACAGTAACTGGATAGTGCATTCTTATTGGTTTACAGCTACTTCCCTTACCACAGTCACTGGCAGACAGTATTGCTTGGGTTGTCACATGACTTGTTGGACAGAACATGGCAGTAGAAGAAGCCTCTGAAAGGTGCATGAGAAACGTAGTGGGTCATTACAGTTTGAACTGCAAGGGGGGAGTAGGACAATTAAAGACCAAGCTCTAGTCACATAATCAAAGTCTAAAAGGCAAAGGAGGAAGACAATTTGTGTGATAGGTACAATGCCAGTGCAGAAAGCTTCCATGAGTGGTCAGCGTCTCATAACAGAAGTTCAGTCTGGAAGTCAAAACTCAAGTAATCTAGGAAGCCTAGCAAATGTTTAGCACAGGCACAAATGTATATAACATGTTACTATTTAAAGGAACATGAAATACAAAATTCTTCTTTCATTTTTTTTTTTTAAATTTACTTCTATTATCAAATTTGAAAAGAGCAGCAATGCACTATTGGGAGCTAGCTGAATGCATCGGGCAAGCCAATGACAACAAGTATATATGTGCATCCACCAATCAGCAGCTAGTTCCAATCCTCTTAGTGACTTGCTGCTCCTAAGGTATGACTTAGTGACTTGCTGCTCCTAAGGTTACCTAGGTATGCCTTTCAACAAAGGATAGCAGGAAAAGCAAAGCAAATGATATAATAGAAGTCAAAAGGAAAGTTTCTTTTAAATTGTAAGCTCTATGTGAAGCAAAATATCAAAAATGTTTGGGGGGGTGTCCACGCAGTATCTGTGAAAACCGATAAACCACCTATTTTTGGCTTCAAAGTCACAGCATTCACATGACATATGGTGATTATCTAAATAGCTAATCTTGCGAGGGACAGGAAAAGGACATTTCAGCTGTATTAATGATTTCGGAGTAACGGAAAGGATAAACTGGACACATTCTTGTAGTTCTTCGCCTGCAATGGTTCATGTTTCTAGTTATGAGGGTGCTGTGTCCTCAGAGGGGGTGGTTGTTTCTTTATTGACCAAGAGTCTTACTCATCTCTTTACTGACATCCTTTTTTTTCATCTAATGTTAAATATATTCATTCTCTTTTTAAGGGAATTTTAGTTTTCCTACTTACTTTAGAGGTTACATGATCCTAAAGTAGATGGGGATATACTAGTTAAATAGTATATTATGTTTATTTTATTGGTGTATTACTTATCCCTGTTGCATCCAGAAATTGGACTAAGTCAGGTATTCCTTTTATTTCTTCTCAAGACTTAAGCATTTGTACCCTTTTCAGGCTTCTATTATTGAGCTTTTGGAAGCTAGTTGTAAAATGATTGAGGCTGTTTTTACTGGCTATATGTTCTAGCATTCCTTTGGAAGATAGTTCTTCCTTTATAGACCCTTTAGTTAGGAAGTTTATTTGTAAGCAAGTTATATTTTTTCCTCCTCTGGTCTTTTATTCCAAGGTGAGTGCCACATTTTGGCAGAAAGATCTTTGGTTATTCTGTTTTGCTTGTTCCTGCAGTATTTGGTACACAGATCTGGCTCTGTTATCCAGTTTCTCTCATTGGTTACTTCTTTTGCATTCAGACCTTCTATTTCAGTCAATTTTTCTATCCTGGTTCTAGTCCTCTTGTCTGGATGCCATGGAGGATCTTTTGACTTATTTGTACAGTTATTGAGTTTCTTATACAGGGTTGTAAGTCTATGACTAGGGGAATAGATATTTAAAGATCTGGAAGGCCTTTATTTATTAGTGTTCGAATCATTTTTTTTCTTGGCATTCTTTTTATTTCTTGTTATTTTTACAGGATAAGGGTTGATCTGCCAGTTCTTTTGAAGGCTCAGATTTCTGTCCTTTTGTAGTTATTTCCTTTAATAAGATTGTTATCTTTCTGGCATTCATGGTTTAATACTAGCCTGGCCTAGAATTAAGCCTGATATTATTCAATGTTTTCTCCTTGGAACCTTTATTTGGTCTTGAGGATTTGCAGGTTGTTTATTTTTGGGCCTAGGAATCAGGTAGATATTAAACTTATTTTTGGAAGTTTTGCTTAATTTAGGTATTTCATCCTTTATTGTTCTTGGGGCTTTAATACCACAGTATAAATCAGCTAGTAGAGAAGTGATTGCTGAAGCATTTCCCCTATTTCCAAAATGGTGCATCATGTACTTCTATACTGCACAGGTGAGTAATTGGTGAAAGTGACGACCATTACAACTGTGATCACCTGAAAGTTAGAGAGGGGTATGATACCTCATTTAAAATATGAGTATTCCCTCTTTTCCATAAGGGGTCTCATACCTCTCTAAATAAACCAGTGGGGTAGATAAAGGTCTCTGTAATGCCCTCTCCTCCATCGCTAGTTCTAGTTTTGCAGGGGAACGCCATTTTTAGCATGCTGCATCCTAAAGAAAACAATATAACCCCTTGTAAAAAAATACATTCTCCAATTTCAAATTAAATTATTATCTTGTTTAACAAATCTATCTATCTATCTATCTATCTATCTATCTATCTTTATATTATCTATCTATCTATCTATCTCTCTCTGTCTACCTTTAAAACATGCATGTGAAAATGAATTGTACAGGTTTGTTTTATTAACACATTTTTAATCATATTCTTTGTGCATACAGTTTTAAAAACTACTTGCTAGAATATGTCAGTATGAAGAACAGCAATAAATAGATCGCTGTAGTTTGTCTTTTTCTCTAAGCTTAATCTTCCAGCTGTGATAAACTCTCCAAAACTAACCTTCTCAAAAGCTATATTTAAACTTCAATTGTATTTAAATTCATTTACATACAAACCTGCAGAATCTATGGGGACTTATTATATTTCTAAAAATATGCTTATTCTGCTAATAAATACAATATATAGAATAGAAGTCATTATTTCTTGTTATATTTGTTTTATTTTTCTCAGAGGACGAACATTTACTTAAATCTTGTGTGCACATGTTTTATAAATATGTACAGCCAGGGAAACTTATAAAAATCAATTGGCCTTTACATGATATATGTAAAAAAAACTGAAAATTGAAATGTCATTCCATTTTTTAAGACATATATGATGTAGAATTATTTTTATTTTTCTTGGATACAAAAGAGGGAAATGAGCAAACTGTGTTTTACAGTGGGGTAAAAACATTTTTATTTATATTTATGCTAAAGATAATGGGCTCCATGTAATATATGGCAGACAAATAAGGCTCCTGACTTGGGAACCTGACTAGGGGACCCTATACTTCTTTAACTCAATAAAAAGGAGGACAGTTAAATATATATGTAACTGTCAAAGAATGACAAGGCCGCACCAAATATTTGAAAGTAATTAAAAGCTTTTAATAAGTGAGCATTATAGGAAGCCCCACCATATACCCAAAACATACAAAAACATTTAAGTAGGACACCATACTGATGTATCAGCTGTACCTAAATTGTAGTACATAAAACTAACAGTCCAATAACTGAATATGAAATCAAGTCAAGCACTTTGTTGTGAAGCGTGTTTTGGCACTAACAGTTCTGGATATCCAAGTAAGCAGTTCAATAAGGAGGCTCACTGCACACTCCTAAATAACAGAGCCAGGGAGTCATAGATTTATTGTACTGTTATGTCTCAGGTTCTATGTGGGTAAAACCACAAGAGAACTGAAAGAGTGAAAGAGCACAGATATGACATTAAGAATAAAGATATAGACAGCCCGGTAGCACAACATGCAAGTTATTGGCATTGAACATCCCCAAATGAAAAGAAGGGGTGTTAATTATGACAAGGCATCATTACAGCAAGAAGCCAAGTGGATGTATAGATTAAAAACTTTGGCTCCAGGAGGCCTTAATGAGAAAATGTAATATTTGTGTTTTTTATGAAATGTAATTAAAACCATAGGAATGTTCTTGTTTAACATATCAATTGGTATAACTAATATGTTAAAATGTCATTTCAGTGATCCTTAAAAAAGCATAAGATCTGCAGTTTCTAAGAAAACCCTTATGTAATGATAAATGTCTAACTATATAGGAGTATTAAAAGCAATGTGTGTCTTTTAATAATTACAGCATTTCTATAAATTAGATTGAATCCTGCTGTGGTAAACAAGATTAACATTGCTTGTTATTGCAGTTTAGGAATTTGATATGTTTTTTTTTTTTGGTTGTATATTTAAATATATCTTCTAATAATAAATGTATATATCCTACCCATGCCGATGATTTTAAAGGTAATACTACATTAACCATGATTTTTTTGATTAATGGAAGGTTACTAAGAATGTAAACTTAAGTGCAATGTCACTTTAAATTCAAACTAAATGTCAATGTGCACTATAAAGGAGCAGTTGCTCCCTAACAATGTATCTGACGAAGCCCTTGGCTATACCCATTAAGGGGAGGGGCGAAACACTTCATCTGGCACCCATGGTGTTTGTCTAGAAACTACCTGAGAGATATGGGGGGATATTTATCAAAGCGTCAACTATGTTGCATTCGCGGGTGTCAATATGCTCGCCTAATATCGCTGTGGATCTGAATATGATCTCCATATTTATAAAAAAACCCGTCAAAAACACGCGTACCAAGTACGGGGCGATGAGCATCGGACTGTTGTTAACTAACAGTCATTGATGTCGCGGCTATTTGTGTTTTTGCCAACTTTATTTATACCAACTAAACTGCTACAAAGTACACTAACATCCATAAACTACCCATTAACCCTTAAACCGCCGCCCTCCCGCATCGCCAACACTATAATAAACCTATTAACCCCTAATTTAGTACTTTGTAATAATGTTTAATTGTATATTTAAATAATTTTAGTAGTGTTAAGTTTTTTAATATGTAAATTAGTTTAATTAATTGGTAGTTTCATTTAATTTTAGTATAATAGTTAAGGTAAATTAATTTAAAGTTTAATATTAGTTTATTTTAATTATACAGGTAAGTTTTAATTTATATTAAGATAGGGATCTTGTAATTTTAATTTAAAGTTAAGGGGTTGTTAGGTTTAGGGATTAATAGCTTAATTTAGTTTTTGATGATGTTGGGGGCTGACGGTTTAGGGGTTAATAGGTTTAGTTAGTGGTGGTGATGTGGGAGGCCAGGGTTTAGGAGTTAATAAGTTTATTTAGTGGTGGCAGTGTTGGGGAGTGGCGGGAAAGGGGTTAATACATTTTATTTGTTCCAGCGATGTCGGGGGCGGCAGATTATGGGTGTTTAGACTTTGGGTTTATATTAGGGTGTTAGGTGTAAACGTAACTTTTTTCAACCATAGAAATCAATGGGGTATATTTCATTGTCTTGCAGCATCGAACATAAGCTCCCATTGATTTATATGGCATCTGCGGCCTCAAGGGTGGCGGTTTGAAATCCAGGTACGCTGCGTCGGAATATCCGCGAGCGTATCTGACACTTTTTCCAATTTATCAAACATTTAACAAATAGAGTTGAATGTGTATTCGGAACATCTGTAATGACGTAAGTATCGATCTGCGTTGGATTGAGATCGTGGGATCATATGTTACGTCACAAATTTCAACATTTGCCGACCTTACGCTTTGATAACTAGATCGGATTAATCTCGCAACAATTACAATGTGGAATTCCAGCTTATTTTCGGTTGACGCTTTGATAAATAGGCCTCATGGAGTTTGTCTAGCAGCAGTTTTATGTGGTAACTTTGAGCACAACGGTCCCACATGTGCTTTACCACTATCGAATACAGAGGCAGTAATTATAATGATGGATCCATTGGGAGCAAGATTGGATAAAATTGCAACTTGAGCACGCTCATACACAGAAAGCTGGAAGCTGTAACGAAGAAGCAAGGTGCCATTTGCAACACGTTTTTTCAAACGGTAAAAGCTACATTAAATGGACGGTATCAGGTGAAGTAATACACTTGCAACATCAGTGGATACTTTGTTTTACTGCATCTTTTCCTGACATCTCCTGTCCACATACTTTACGTAACGCTATAAAGTGAATTAATTTCAGTATCTTGCACCTGTTATAGGATTCTGTCTCTTTTGGCTCTGTCATTTAGGAGGGCGCAGTGAGCACTAAGAGCTCCTTATTGAACGGCTTACTTGGATATCCAGAACTGTTTGTTGTGAAGCGTGCTTTGTCACTAAGTGCTTCACTTGATTTCATATACAGTTATTGGACTGAGAGTTTTATGTACCAACAAAATAGGTGCAGCTGGTACATCAGTATGGTGTCCTACTTAAAGGGACATAATACTCATATGCTAAATCACTTGAAACTGATGCAGTATAACTGTAAAAAGCTGACAGGAAAATATCACCTGAGCATCTCTATGTAAAAAAGGAAGATATTTTACCTCACAATCTCCTCATCTCAGCAGAGTAAGTTCTGTGTAAAAAGTTATACTTCACCTGTTCCCAGCTGCAGGTAAAAATAAAAAAAAATGTAGAAATGAACAGCAGCCAATCAGCATCAGCAGTGCTGAGGTCATGAACTCTTACTGTGATCTCATGAGATTTGACTTAACTCTCATGAGATTTCATAGTAAGCTTCCTTTACCTGATTGGTGAAATAATATGAGAGTGCACGAAGCTCATCCTTTCAGTTGTCCCAGAACAGACATACTAATATGCTGCTTAGAAATCCTTTACAATGGGAGGTGGCTACTGAGGAACTTTTGAGGTAAAATATCTTTCTTTTTTACATAGAGTTGTTCAGGAGATATTTTCTAATCAGCTTTTTACAGCTATGCTGCATCACTTTCAAGTGTTTAAACATTTGGGTATTATGGCCCTTTAAATGTTTTTGTATGTTTTGGGTATATGGTGATGCTTCCTATAATGCTCACTTATTAAAAGCTTTTAATTACTTTCAAATATTTGGTGTAGCCTTGTCATTCTTTGACAGTTGCATATATATTTAACTGTCCTTTCTCCTTTAATTGAGTTAAATTAGTATTTAATGACTGCCAGCAAATTTTGTGCAATCTTGTAAATTTAAAATTTGACGATTTTGCAACTATAATTAATTATTTGTGGGACCCTCTACTTCCTTATGCAACACTGCTCCTGCTTTTGTGTGACAAATCTTGTGAGAGCAGGACCTGTCAATCACCCTGAATAAACGTTTTGTATAACTGCAGCTTCTTACTTACGCCTGCACCTGCTGCTTAGTACATTGTGCATAAATGGCTTAAAATAAAATTCGTTGATATTCGCATGAACCACCCCTGGTAAGAACAGCGAGTGGTGATCAGCTCCATTCAAAAGGAAGTCGTCCCTATCTGGCATTATAAAATCTTTTAACCCCTTAACGCCCGAGGACGTGCAGGGTACGTCCTCTAAAGGATGTCAGTTAACGACCAAGGACGTACCCTGCACGTCCTCGGTGTGGAAAGCAGCTGGAAGTGATCCTGCTCGCTTCCAGCTGCTTTCCGGTTATTGCAGCGATGCCTCGATATCGAGGCATCCTGCAATAACACTGTCTGGCCATCCGATGCAGAGAGAGCCACTCTGTGGCCCTCTCTGCACCGGACATCGATGGCCGGTATCGTTGGTGGGTGGGAGCCGACTTGGGAGGCGGGTGGGCGGCTATCGGTGAGATGTGTAAGGTGGAGGGGGGCGGGATCGGAAGCGGAGCCGACGAGGGCGCGCACGGGCGGGCGCGCGTGCACGGGGGTGGCGGGCGGTCGAGTGCACGGGGCGGGGGAGCGGGGTGGGAACCGCTACACTACAGAAAAAAGTTAAAGAAAAGTTAAAAAAAATGATCTGGAAGGGGTGGGGGGGTTGGTCTTGGGGGGGGGAAAGCTACACTACAGAAAAGGGACATTTTTTTTTTTAAAAAAGCATTTTTTTCACTAAACTGGGTACTGGCAGACAGCTGCCAGTACCCAAGATGGCGCACATTAAGTCAGAGGGGGAGGGTTAGAGAGCTGTTTGGTGGGGGATCAGTGAGGTTGGGGGCAAAGGGGGATCCCTACACAGAAGCATATGTAAATATGCTAACAAAAAATGCACAAAAAAGCCCAAATATACCTTTTATTTTAGTACTGGCAGAGTTTCTGCCAGTACTTAAGATGGCGGGGACATTTGTGGGGTAGGGGAGGGAAGAGAGATGTTTGGGAGGGATCAGGGGTCTGATGTTTCAGGTGGGAGGCTGATCTTTACACTAAAGCTAAAATTAACCCTGCAAGCTCCCTACAAGCTACCTAATTAACCCCTTCACTGCTAGTCATAATACACGTGTGATGCGCAGCGCCATTTAGCAGCATTCTAATTACCAAAAAGCAACGCCAAAGTCATATATGTCTGCTATTTCTGAACAAAGGGGATCCCAGAGAAGCATTTACAACCATTTGTGCCATAATTGCACAAGCTGTTTGTAAATTATTTCAGTGAGAAACCTAAAATTGTGAAAAATTTTACGTTTTTTTTAATTTGATCGCATTTGGCGGTGAAATGGTGGCATGAAATATACCAAAATGGGCCTAGATCAATACTTGGGGTTGTCTACTACACTACACTAAAGCTAAAATTACCTCAAAAAGCTCCTTACATGCTCCCTAATTAACCCCTTCACTGCTGGGCATAATACACGTGTGGTGCGCAGTGGCATTTAGCGGCCTTCTAATTACCAAAAAGCAATGCCAAAGCCATATATGTCTGCTATTTCTGAACAAAGGGGATCCCAGAGAAGAATTTACAACCATTTATGCCATAATTGCACAAGCAGTTTGTAAATAATTTCAGTGAGAAACTGAAAGTTTGTGAAAAAATTTGTGAAAAAGTGAACAATATTTTGTATTTGATCGCATTTGGCGGTGAAATGGTGGCATGAAATATACCAAAATGGGCCTAGATCAATAATTTGGGATGTCTTCTAAAAAAAATATATACATGTCAATGGATATTCAGGGATTCCTGAAAGATATTAGTGTTCGAATGTAACTAGCGTTAATTTTGAAAAAAAAATGGTTTGAAAATAGCAAAGTGCTACTTGTATTTATGGCCCTATAAGTTACAAAAAAAGCAAAGAAGATGTAAACATTGGGTATTTCTAAACTCAGGACAAAATTTAGAAACAATTTAGCATGGGTGTTTTTTGGTGGTTGTAGATGTGTAACAGATTTTGGGGTTCAAAGTTAGAAAAAGTGTGTTTTTTTCCATTTTTCCTCATATTTTATCATTTTTTTTATAGTAAATGATAAGATATGATAAAAATAATGGTATTTTTAGAAAGTCCATTTAATGGCGAGAAAAATGGTATATAATATGTGTTGGTACAGTAAATGAGTAAGAGGAAAATTTCAGCTAAACACAAACACCGCAGAAATGTAAAAATATCCTTGGTCCCAAACGGACAGAAAATGGAAAAGTGCTCTGGTCACTAAGGGGTTAAACATATTGCAAAACAAATGAAGAAAGATGGAAAATAAACTCCCTGTAAAACTAAACACTCTCATGTGTGCTCAAAAGAAAGCTTGATAAAAGTTCAAGAAAACTAAATACAAGGAAAAAAGAGGCCTTGTCAGCTATGACATAGAGAGAGACATGACCATGAGACACAATACTTTACACAGGAAATCACGTCTTTCTTTATTCTGCTTGCAGAAGTTTATTTCCGTCCATACCAGAAGAGCGCCCAGAATGCTCGGCAATTAGCCTCTTGTGAGACTGCTCAGGATAACTCCTTCTTTTGAGTGACATTAGTTTAACATAACAAAACAGACACATGCATGTTTAACAATGACACACATTTAGAGAACCCCTTTTTACAAAGTGTTGTAAATATATCCTGTTTTGGGCAGCTTAACCCAACTATATATTAAATGTTAATGGAAATAAGAAAGGTAAAATTACAGTTTCATGGTTCAGATAAAGCAACTTTCCAATATATTTTCTATGTCAAAATGAACACAGTCCTTCTATATGCACATGCACATCCATAAATGTATTTTGTGATTTTCTGATCCGTATCACATGATACAGGGGAGGGAACATTTAATTAACTTTGAAATTTGCCAGAAAATAACTTAATTAATGGCTGACACAGGAATTAATCCGTGGACAAGAACATTTCTGGAGTGTTATTGAATGAATGTAAGTTTTTTTTAAATGTTTAGCCTTTTCTCGTTCTTCTTACTGCATAAATGAATCTATTATTGTTTCATGCATTCAGACGTTTTTTGACTTATTGCATTTCTGCGTTCATTGTACCATTTCTCCATAAAAAAGCACATGTCTAGTAATGATAGCTACCATACTAAACAAAAACAGCGATGACAGCAATTCATGCACCAACATAGAATTTGCTTTTGATGCATACAACTCTGGCTGAATGTTTTGTATACTTTATTAAGTGGGGTCAGTTATTCAGCTACAGAGAGCTTTAAATACTTATTGATTTCACCACTTTATGAGGAGATTTTGTAATATCAACATTTTCAAATGAACTATTTTCCAAATAGTTGTCTCTTTTAATTCCTTTTACTCCCTTGACAGGAGCATCACATAAAGGTCAAGTAATATCTTATTCAGTCAGGTAGATCCAGAAGTAAAGTATATCCAGACAATATCATTTGCTCTCTACCTGTCCATCCAAAAATAAAAATCACTCCTGGAAGAACTGAAGTGTGTATTATGATTTCCAAATTTAACTCACTCAGTTCTTGTTGCTATTCTGCATTATGGCTGATTTCACAAAAAATTAATTCAAAGGCTACAATAGCAAATTTCAATTTTAAAAGTAAACACAGCTATTTATATATATATATATATGCATAGAATGGATCTGCAATTTAAGGGATGTAATACTGTAATTTGTTCTCAAAATTCAATTTTACCTGTTGGAGTGTATTAAATTGTTAACAAATCTTTCCTTTATCTTTATTTTGTCATTAGAAATAACTGGTGTTGCCAGTTAAAGATACAAACTATACTGCCGTATTTGCTATATACAAAACAATGTAAACAAGAGGCGACAGCAGAGATCATATTAGTCTTGGTAGAAGAGAGAGAGCCCAGCTCATCTGAAAGGGTGTTCCCGCAGAAGCTTTGAATACAATTAAATTTATCAACTGCTTTCCTGAGAACATTATAAATTTTTTCATTGGTTTGAAAAAATGTCTGAATACAAAGTAAGGGCTAGATTACAAGTAGAGCGCTAATTTATCGCAAGGCCGCATAACCAGCCATTACAAGTGGATGGTTATTGCTACCGCAAGCTTGGGGTCTAAAGGGTGCGAGTGTGGGGTGTTAGGAAAAGAAAACAGCACTGAAAAGTGCCTTTACATTGTGGTCTATGGGAACTATGTGTTCCCATATGTATGTGTTAAAGGGCCACTGTAAGTAAATATTTTCTATGCCTGTTACTAACTAACTACCCCAAATACGCTTTTTATCAATAGCATTTAATTAACATATCTCTACCGTATATCATAAATCTTGTCTGCAAATGTAATTGTTTTCCAAACCCACTCCGTGGGTATCCTTTGCTCTGTACCAATCCGTTAACAATACCTAGGTTTCAAAATGGTGCTTTAAACACAAAGTTATTGGTTTGAGTATTTTGAACATGCAGTGCTGAAAATAGTGGGCAGGATAACGTGACATCATCGGCGAATAAAAGATAAAACTTTTAGAGCGTTATGAAACTTAGTTTTGGAGAAAATATAGGTCAGTAGGTTTTAATTAATGTTTATTAACTTTAATATGTTAGTTGTTTAGCTTAAAAATTATAACAGAAAGTAATCCTTTAATACGTGTATATACACACATTAACACATAAATATATATTTATTTAAGCATATACATATATATTTACAATTTGCTGCCATCGCTGAGCTACTTACCCCCTTCGATGTGCGAGGTTCTCATGCATCTAATGCGCTCTTCCCAGCAATATAACATAATTTATGTAAGAACTTACCTGATAAATTCATTTCTTTCATATTAGCATATTAGAGTCCATGAGCTAGTGACGTATGGGATATACATTCCTACCAGGAGGGGCAAAGTTTCCCAAACCTCAAAATGCCTATAAATACACCCCTCACCACACCCACAAATCAGTTTAACGAATAGCCAAGAAGTGGGGTGATAAGAAAAAAGTGCGAAAGCATAAAAAATAAGGAATTGGAATAATTGTGCTTTATACAAAAAAATCATAACCACCACAAAAAAGGGTGGGCCTCATGGACTCTTGCTAATATGAAAGAAATGAATTTATCAGGTAAGTTCTTACATAAATTATGTTTTCTTTCATGTAATTAGCAAGAGTCCATGAGCTAGTGACGTATGGGATAATGACTACCCAAGATGTGGATCTTTCCACGCAAGAGTCACTAGAGAGGGAGGGATAAAATAAAGACAGCCAATTCCGCTGAAAAATAATCCACACCCAAAATAAAGATTAAATGAAAAAAACTGAAATTATAAGCAGAAGATTCAAACTGAAACAGCTGCCTGAAGTACTTTTCTACCAAAAACAGCTTCAGAAGAAGAAAACACATCAAAATGGTAGAATTTAGTAAAAGTATGCAAAGAAGACCAAGTTGCTGCTTTGCAAATCTGATCAACCGAAGCATCATTCCTAAACGCCCAGGAAGTAGAAACTGACCTAGTAGAATGAGCTGTAATCCTTTGAGGCAGAGTTTTACCCGACTCGACATAAGCATGATGAATTAAAGATTTCAACCAAGATGCCAAAGAAATGGCAGAGGCCTTCTGACCTTTCCTAGAACCGGAAAAGATAACAAATAAACTAGAAGTCTTTCGGAAATTCTTAGTAGCTTCAACATAATATTTCAAAGCTCTAACTACATCCAAAGAATGCAATGATCTCTCCTTAGAATTCTTAGGATTAGGACACAAACAAGGAACCACAATTTCTCTACTAATGTTGTTAGAATTCACAACCTTAGGTAAAAATTTAAAAGAAGTTCGCAACACCGCCTTATCCTGATGAAAAATCAGAAAAGGAGACTCACAAGAAAGAGCAGATAATTCAGAAACTCGTCTGGCAGAAGAGATGGCCAAAAGGAACAAAACTTTCCAAGAAAGTAATTTGATGTCCAATGAATGCATAGGTTCAAACAGAGGAGCTTGAAGAGCCCCCAGAACCAAATTCAAACTCCAAGGAGGAGAAATTGACTTAATGACAGGTTTTATACGAACCAAAGCTTGTACAAAACAATGAATATCAGGAAGATTAGCAATCTTTCTGTGAAAAAGAACAGAAAGAGCAGAGATTTGTCCTTTCAAGGAACTTGCAGACAAACCTTTATCCAAACCATCCTGAAGAAACTGTAAAATTCTCGGAATTCTAAAAGAATGCCAGGAAAAATGATGAGAAAGACACCAAGAAATATAAGTCTTCCAGACTCTATAATATATCTCCCTAGATACAGATTTACGAGCCTGTAACATAGTATTAATCACAGAGTCAGAGAAACCTCTTTGACTAAGAATCAAGCGTTCAATCTCCATACCTTTAAATTTAAGGATTTGAGATCCTGATGGAAAAAAGGACCTTGCGACAAAAGGTCTGGTCTTAACGGAAGAGACCACGGTTGGCAAGAGGCCATCCGGACAAGATCCGCATACCAAAACCTGTGAGGCCATGCTGGAGCTACCAGCAGAACAAATGAGCATTCCTTCAGAATCTTGGAGATTACTCTTGGAAGAAGAACTAGAGGCGGAAAGATATAGGCAGGATGATACTTCCAAGGAAGTGACAATGCATCCACTGCTTCCGCTTGAGGATCCCTGGATCTGGACAGATACCTGGGAAGTTTCTTGTTTAGATGAGAGGCCATCAGATCTATTTCTGGAAGTCCCCACATTTGAACAATCTGAAGAAATACCTCTGGGTGAAGAGACCATTCGCCCGGATGTAACGTTTGGCGGCTGAGATAATCCGCTTCCCAATTGTCTATACCTGGGATATGAACCGCAGAAACTAGACAGGAGCTGGATTCCGCCCATACCAGAATTCAAGATACTTCCTTCATAGCCAGAGGACTGTGAGTCCCTCCTTGATGATTGATGTATGCCACAGTTGTGACATTGTCTGTCTGAAAACAAATGAACGATTCTCTCTTTAGAAGAGGCCATGACTGAAGAGCTCTGAAAATTGCACGGAGTTCCAAAATATTGATTGGTAATCTCACCTCCTGAGATTCCCAAACGCCCTGTGCTGTCAGAGACCCCCAACAGCTCCCCATCCTGTCAGACTTGCATCTGTTGAAATTACAGTCCAGGTCGGAAGAACAAAAGAAGCCCCCTGAACTAAACGATGGTGATCTGTCCACCACATCAGAGAGTGTCGTACAATCGATGTTAAAGATATTAATTGAGATATCTTTGTGTAATCCCTGTACCACTGGTTCAGCATACAGAGCTGAAGAGGTCGCATGTGAAAACGAGCAAAGGGGATCGCGTCCGATGCTGCAGTCATAAGACCTAGAATTTCCATGCATAAAGCTACCGAAGGGAATGATTGTGACTGAAGGTTTCGACAAGCTGATATCAATTTTAGACGTTTCTTGTCCGTTAGTGACAGAGTCATGGACACTGAATCTATCTGGAAACCTAAAAAGGTTACCCTTGTCTGAGGAATCAATGAACTTTTTGGTAAATTGATCCTCCAACCATGATCTTGAAGAAACAACATAAGTCGATTCGTATGAGATTCTGCTAAATGTGAAGACTGAGCAAGTACCAAGATATCGTCCAAATAAGGAAATACCACAATACCCTGTTCTCTGATTACAGACAGAAGGGCACCGAGACCCTTTGTAAAAATTCTTGGAGCTGTAGCTAGGCCAAACGGTAGAGCCACAAACTGGTAATGCTTGTCTAGGAAAGAGAATCTCAGAAACTGAAAGTGATCTGGATGAATCGGAATATGCAGATGTGCATCCTGTAAATCTATTGTGGACATATAATGCTCTTGCTGAACAAAAGGCAGGATAGTCCTTATAGTTACCATCTTAAATGTTGGTATCCTTACATAACGATTCAATATTTTTAGATCCAGAACTGGTCTGAAGGAATTCTCCTTCTTTGGTACAATGAAGAGATTTGAATAAAACCCCAGGCCCTGTTCCAGAACTGGAACTGGCATAATTACTCCAGCCAACTCTAGATCTGAAACACATTTCAGAAATGCTTGAGCCTTTGCTAGGTTTACTGGGACACGGGAAAGAAAAAATCTCTTTGCAGGAGGCCTTATCTTGAAGCCAATTCTGTACCCTTCTGAAACAATGTTCTGAATCCAGAGATTGTGAACGGAATTGAACCAAATTTCTTTGAAAAGACGTAATCTGCCCCCTACCAGCTGAGCTGGAATGAGGGCCGCACCTTCATGTGGACTTGGGAGCTGGCTTTGGTTTTCTAAAAGGCTTGGATTTATTCCAGACTGGAGATGGTTTCCAAACTGATACCGCTCCGGAGGATGAAGGATCAGGCTTTTGTTCCTTGTTGTGACGAAAGGAACGAAAACGATTATTAGACCTAAATTTACCTTTAGATTTTTTATCCTGTGGTGAAAAAGTTCCTTTCCCTCCAGTAACAGTTGAGATAATAGAATCCAACTGAGAACCAAATAATTTATTACCCTGGAAAGAAAGGGAAAGCAGAGTAGACTTAGAAGACATATCAGTATTCCAAGTTTTAAGCCATAAAGCTCTTCTAGCTAAGATAGCTAGAGACATATACCTGACATCAACTCTAATGATATCAAAGATGGCATCACAAATAAAATTATTA